>NW_027490057.1:0-25567 GCF_041146795.1 Maylandia zebra | reverse complement strand
GACAGGCTCCAATCAATTTCTCATACATCTGAAAGATGTTTTTCTGGAAATAAAAATAATGTGACAAGTATGTTTTTCTGTCAAGAATGACACTGCAAAACTGCAAAAGCTTGTCAGGTGAGACTTGTAATTAATTCTGCAGATACACAAACATATAGAAAGTGTCATTTTTGGTTTACATTAATTAATTTCTATAGTGTGTACAAAACAAATCAAGACCACAGACTCAACACGCACCACTCAATTTTTGGTGTTCTTTATCAGTTGGCCAAGACAGAAATGTTTTAATCTGTGTGCATTGCTTTTGAACAAGTCTTTACACAGAAAAGGTTTCAGAAAGGTATTTTTCAGGTTCTTCTGACAAGGCTTCAATTTTGGAAAATGCTGTTTGTTTATAGTGGCAACTTATAAACCCTTTGTGATAAGAACATAGTTACCACAGTCCAAGTCATACCTTCAAAAAGTATGCACTTTGTGCTCTTGTGGACCCATCCAAAATTTTTCCAGTGATTTGGCTTGGTATTGGATAAATGTGAGGGAAATTCTATAAAAATAACATAAATACACCTTTTTTTTCAAATACATTACAAAAAACGTAAACATGCTATGTCATTATGATCAAACAAGCTTTTCAACATACCTCACACTGCAAATAGATTAGGCCATCTATTACCTTATAAAACAAATAAATAAATACATATAAATAAAAACAGAACTAAGGAACACGATTCATTAAGTAAATTGTACAATAAAGTGTATTTAAAGCAGAATTTAACATTAGTTTTATGACAACATAAAAGGATTTTTATGTCAAGAGGTACCTCATCTGAAATGTTAGTCTGGTCAAACAGGGATTTCAAACTTGAAATACCAATAGAGTTTGGTCCAGCTACTCCCACAAGGTAATCTGTGAGAAAGCATATGCTGTAGTCAACAGATATCATTTTCTTTTTGCATGCTGCAACCATCATCCATTTCAGTCTTCTAGGAGCTTTGTCTGGTTGTAGTTCTTTTTTCTCCTCCTCTCCCCTCATCTATTAATTAAATTGTTTTCTGACCTTCCTAACTGTTTCCGACCTGTCTTCCCAATGTGATGTTTAAGCAATATATGTATGGTCAGAAGGGGGTGAAATTTTCATTGCAGTTGTACGTGTAACATTGCATGTGATAATAAAAGGCTTGATTGGTTGATTATTCAACATGAGTTGACATTTACCTGACATTGTGAAGGAGTCACAGTTTCTGTAAGGGTGTAAGAACATAACATGTGGATTTGTTACACTTCTTTTTCACAAGTTAATAACAATCAATAATTTTCATTCCATTATTTACAAGCTATCACACGATGTCCCAGGGACAACATCTACACGATGTCCCAGGGACAACATTTACACGATGTCCCAGGGACAACAATTACACAATGTCCCAGGGACAACATTTACACGATGTCCCAGGGACAACAATTACACAATGTCCCAGGGACAACATTTACACAATGTCCCAGGGACAACATTTACGCGATGTCCCTGGGACAACATTTACGCGATGTACCAGGACAAATTTGTAAATTTCTGGATTACTGTTAATCTCCATAGAATCAAGAACTCATGTCCAGTTTCACAGCTATGGACCAGTTAATTATGTTTCCAGGTGATAGTTTGATTCATAGATTCAGCACACAACCATAAGTCTAGGCCTTTTAGTCCAGATTCTCTTCACTTATGTTTGTAAAATGATGAGGGAAGCTACTGCAATTTTGCCTGACCCAACCCCCGGGCCACGAAACACCCAAAAAGTTGGGGAACACTGGTTAGCTAATGCTGTCGTCAAGTAGCCTATCGCTAGCAAACAAACAGCAAGCCAAGTGAGGAACATATGTATAATGCTTACCGTTTATTAAAGGAAAGTATCCTAAATTGACTTCAAATTCGGCGGACAGGCGAATTGACTTCAAATTCGGCGGACAGGCGGCGGTTTTTCGCTTCTTCACTTGTATTTCGAAATAATCGAAGGCGGGTATTTCGAAGTCGCAAAGGAATGACGTCACAAGAAGGTGATTGGTCACTTGCAATGTTGAACCTGGAACAACATTAATTATGATGATGTGGGAACAATGCTGACACGAGGAAATCAGATCGTCCGTGTTTATCTTGTCACAAAGAACAAGTTTTGTTACACCGCTATTATCGCGAGGTTTGGGCGTGATAGTATAGGCTGTGAGCCCACGTTTAATAATCAGGCTAAGGAGTTCAGCGAGCTATCTGCAAAGGCCTGGTTAGTCTACCAGCGGTACAAGGTATTTGTCATTTGCCATAACTGTATTGTAATATTGTGAAAATATGTAATGTATGGTGTTCTAATTATTTTATGTTTTAATTTAGAATGCACAAGACTGTAAAGCTATTCTTCTAGGACCTCCGAAGTGGCAGGCGGCCACGAGGTAATTTTTGTTGTTAAAGCACAAGTGTTACTTTTGATAGACTGAAGCGCTTAAAGCCTTTGTGTTTTATGTTTGTAGTTTTCACGGCGTTCAATAAGTGCAGCGAAGCGCCCGTCTTGAAGAAGCCGTGCCAGTATGGCAAGCCATTAGTGCCAAAATTCGCCACTTTCCTAACCCGTTTGGTTAAGAAATGGCGTAAAAAACGCCGTTTAATTATTCAAAACGCCGAAAAAAACGGCGTTCTGTTCCGACAAACGCCGCTTTTTCCGCCACTCGGATGGCGCCCTGAACGCACCATCCGAGTGACGTAAAAAGCGGCGTTCAAAGACAGACGGAAACGCCGTTTTTTACGCTACTCGGCACAAAACGCCGTTTTTATGCATCTTTGAACGCCGTTTTAAACGCCGTTGCAGCTGGTAGAGAACGCCGTAAAAAACGCCGTTCAAAGATGCATAAAAACGGCGTTTTGTGCAGAGTAGCGTAAAAAACGGCGTTTCCGTCTGTGTTTGAATGCCGCTTTTTACGTCACTCGGATGGTGCGTTCAGGGCGCCATCCGTTCTCAAGCAGCCAGGCACAGCGGCAATAACGTTGTACAACTGGAGTAAGGTGGAAATTAATAAAAGACAGCATTAAAGGTAGAATAATAGTGGTTTAAGTCAAGGTTAAAGAGCCACAATAAGTTTCTATAACACATTTGTCAAAGTTTATTTAATTTCTACTGTACTTCAAGGTGATGCTTTGTAGTTTGGTGAATAGTTCTGTGTGCTTCCTTAAGGTCAAAGTTTGAGTGAAGTTTACAAGGTCCTTTAAGAAAAGGAGCACTTAAAGTATACAGTATTTGAAATCTGAACACAGTGCGCTCAATGACATTTAACTAGACTCCCGAGATGGTTGACAAAGATCTCGAAGAGCACCATGCTGTACCACTTACCGAAGTGGAAGAAAATGATGATGAACAAATTACAGAACTACAGACTGTTCGTAAAAGTGAAAGAGTAAGAACACTAACAGAAAAGGGTAAAGAGCTTCAAGAGAAGAAACTCAAAGGCCTCCAACACAGATATGCTGTTGTTTTTGAAAAATGGAGATATGAAGCAAGATTGAGTAAAGTAATATTAAGGAATGAAGTTTCCGAGAGTGAATTGAATGTGCTCATCAACAATGTAAATGTTGCCTGCAAAGATGTACAAACCATTTATGAACAAATACGGCAAATACAAACTCCCGATGCAGATGAAAGACGCAAAGTGGATGCATGTACATCACTTTCCTCGTTCATTGTCAGAAGAGCTGAAAAACACTTACAAGGAGACCTTGCAGATGGTGATGAAGAGCCATGGCCAGATGTTGGATCATGCTTAGGATCTGAAAGTACTAAATCAAGGTCAAAATCACAAAGGTCGAAAAGTGGTTCAAGCCAGTCATACTCACAAACAATTAAAAGAATAGAAGCAGAGGCTGAGGCAGCTGCGTGTCAGGAAATATTAGCAGTAATGGAGGATCAAGAAAGGGAAGCAGCTGAACTAAAAAAGTTGGAACTTGAAAACTTGGAAAGGCAACAAACAATGGAGGAGCAGCGCAGAAAGATTGAACGCTTGGAAGAGGTTAAAAAATTTAATGCTGCAAGAGCTAAAGTAAAGGTTTATGCAGAAGCTGAAAGTATTTCAGAAAGTCGTAGTTTAGTGCGCAGTATCAAAACTGAGAGCGAAACCTCAGCAATCCCTGCTCCACCACAAGTTCCCTCTCAAGCTCCAAATACAACCCAAGCCCATAATGCCACAAGCCCTGCATTTGTTCCACATACTCTCACAGTCATAAACCAAGCCCAACAAAACCCTGGTGTGCAACCTAAGAGCACCACAGGCCAAGCAGTAAACGCATCAAGTCCGCCATTTATCCCTAAAGCAACACAAGCTGCCGCTTCAGCAACTCATCCACAGCCAAACTTGGATCTAGTCGGCATACTAGCAGACGCAATAAGTGCTAATCGTCTTCCAACTCCGGAACCTGCACTGTTCACTGGTGACCCTTTAAAGTTCAAGGACTGGCAGTTGTCATTTGAGACCTTGATTGAAAGAAAAAACATTCCAAAGAACGAAAGACTCTATTATCTCAGGAAGTACCTTGGTGGACCCGCAAAGAGAGTGGTTGAAGGATTTCTCCTAGTGGGCACAGATGAAGCGTATGATGCAGCTTGGGAAGTGCTGGAAAGGCGCTTTGGAGATCTGTTCACTATAGGAAAATGCTTCAGAGACAAACTTCACAGTTGGCCTAAAATAAGCTCCAAGGATGGAAGTGAGTTGAGAGAGTTTGCCGACTTCCTTAGAAGTTGTGAAGCTGCGATGCCACACATAAAGACATTAGAGGTTCTCAATGACTGTATGGAAATTCAGAAACTCTTGCTGAAACTTCCAGACTGGTTGACAACAAGATGGAATCGCGCAGCGATGAAAATAAGAAAAACCCTTAATGGAGAGTATCCATCATTTCACATGTTTACAGACTTTGTATCCACTGAAGCAGACCTAGCATGTGACCCCATAGCTTCAATGCAAGCACTCAAGGGTTTGGAAATCAGTAAACCCAAACACTCACGCAGCCAAGTCGTTCAAGCTAAAACATTAACCACAACTTCAAGTCACTTAACCAACTCAAGTCACATAAATCCCATGATCTGCCTTTACTGCAAAAGAAATGGTCACACACTGGATAAATGCTTCAAATTCATGGAAAAATCAGTCCAGGATCGTATCAAGTTTGTACAAGCAGAAAGGCTGTGTTTTGGATGTATAAAGGGGGGGACATCATTCTAAGAAGTGTGATAAAAGGAATACGTGTGAGAAATGCCAGAAGAAGCATCCCACGTGTCTGCATGATGACAAGTTTGTAGAGCGTAAAAGGATAATGCCTGCAACGAATGATAACTCTCAAGACAAGGACGAAGGAGATGAACCAGCAACCGCAATCTCTAATAGAGTAACTCAAGTAACTTCGAGCACACTGACATCCTCCATTCTACCTGTCTGGGTTTCGTCAAAAAATCACCCAGACAGAGAAGTTCTAGTGTATGCCCTCCTCGATTCTCAGAGCGATACATCCTTTATCTTGGATGAAGTAGCCCAGGATCTCGACACAGATAAGAGTAAGGCTCATCTAAGACTATCGACCATGTCCGCCAAGTCGACAGTCATACCATGTGAGAAACTGGTAAATCTTCAAGTTAGAGGCTACAAGCAGGAAAAGAGAATTACATTGCCACCGGTCTATACAAGAGAATTCATCCCTGTGAACAGATCACACATCCCGACGTCTGAAACTGCTTTGAATTGGCCTCACCTCAAAAGGCTGGCAGATAGGTTACCTCCAATGCTTGAATGCGAAGTTGGTCTGCTTCTCGGCTATAACTGTCAGCAAGCCCTTCTTCCACGGGAAGTCATTGCAGGTGAGGAGAATCAGCCTTACGCACAGCTAACTGATCTCGGCTGGAGCATAGTTGGTTGTACGTCTCAAGTTCAAAATCACAATGATGATATTGGCATAAGCCACAGAATCATTGTTCGAGAAGTTACTCCTGCAGTACAACAAGCAGTTGAACTCAGGCAAGAAGTGCATTTTGTATGCAGAACTCAAGTGAAGGAAGTGGGTCCGGCTGATGTAATAAAGGTTTTGGGATCTGATTTCTCTGAGCATGCAACAGATGACAATCCAGTCTCTCAGGAAGACATTTTGTTCATGTCAAAGGTGACTAAAGGCATAAGGCAAAAGGAAAACGGTCACTATGAACTCCCATTGCCACTCAAAACCGACGACCCGAATCTTCCAAACAACAAACAATGTGCTGAGCATAGACTGTCGTCGTTGGAACGTCGGCTCAGAAGAGATAAGAAATACTACGTCAAGTTCATGGACGACATCATAGCCCGTGGAGACGCAGAGAAGGTCCCAGAGCAAGAACTGGATAAGGAGGCAGGATGGTATATACCACACCATGGGGTATACCACCCCCACAAACCTGAGAAGATACGTGTGGTTTTTGATTGTTCGGCCCGTTTCCGGGGGACATCTCTTAACGATCACCTTCTGACTGGACCAGATCTTACCAACGCACTGATTGGAGTGTTATGTCGATTCAGAAAGGGCCCCATCGCCATCATGTGTGATGTGGAGAGGATGTTCCACCAATTCCACGTCATCAAGGAGCATCAAGACTATTTGAGGTTTCTTTGGTGGGACAAAGGCGATTTAAACTCTGAGCCTTCAGTGTACAGGATGAGAGTGCATCTTTTCGGAGCAGCTTCATCTCCCGGATGCTGCAATTTCGGACTCAAACATATTGCTTCTCAAGGTAGAAACAGATTCAGCGAAGAGACTATTGAGTTCATCCAAAGAGGATTTTACGTCGATGACGGACTCGCTAGTGTGAGATCAACAGTCGAAGCCATACAGTTGGTAAACGAGTCAAGGGCACTTTGTAAAACAGGCAACCTACATCTGCATAAGTTTGTGTCAAACGACAAAGAAGTGCTTGCAGCTATTCCCCAAGAGGAACAAGCTAAAGCCAAAGACCAGGACATGGCTCTTGGAGAACTCCACATTGAACGTGCACTTGGAGTGCAATGGTGCATAGAGGCAGATGAATTCCAATTCAGAGTCCAAGTTAAAGACAACCCATTGACAAGGAGAGGGGTGCTCTCGATTGTTGCTTCAGTCTTTGACCCCCTTGGGTTCGTTGCCCCATTCATATTAATTGGAAAGCAAATACTCCAAACGTTGTGCAAGGACAAAGTTAATTGGGACAAGGATCTCCCACATCACATTCTACCACAATGGGAAGCATGGTTGAGAGACCTGCCCAAGTTGGCAGCTCTGAAGATCCCACGAAGCTACTCGCAAGATGCGGACATTGTGCAGTACGAATTGCACAGTTTCTCGGATGCAAGCCTCAGTGGTTATGGTGCATGTTCATATCTCAGAGCAAAAGGTAGAGAAGGACAGGTCAGTTGTGCACTCTTGGAGATATATCTTTTATAAATGCACCATAGGGGGCTTGGGGTGAAACAGCATTTCGGTACACTGTAAACTGTGTATACTCATGTATTGACAATAAAGCTCTTGAATCTTCTGAATCAATACTAGGCAGATGGGATGTACCACTATGAGGGTGGAGTGGAATAGTCCCATTGATAATACCCTTTAATTTCCCTCTCACCTTTTGGGGGTGAGAGGGAAATTCAGCGTAATCCCATTGTCACTGCCAGCTTTCACCAGTATCTGAAAGCTTAATCCAACCTATAATATAGCATATAGTATAGCATTTTAGTCTCATTCATGATGATCAGATAGCGTGTTCACTTCCATTTGTAAATGTTTGTCTTGGTGTCCGGTTGTTCATGTTTTCATGAGCAACAGTTGAGGCACTTTGCATTTGGGAGGAGTTTCTGGCTGAGTAAATAGCAGAGGAGCCAGCCTCCTAGACAGTATTCAAAAGTTCGAGTGAGTGCACAGTGTCAGACATCAAGATCTTTGTAACAAACATTTTTGTTAAACATGGAATTGACAGCAGAAAGTCACTCCATTCCCCTATCTGATGGAAACAGCATACCCTTGATAGGACTGGGAACTTATGCAGATCCCCACGAGGTAAGATTCATGATTTAATTGTATATTGTATATCGTTGTGCATGTGTCACGAAGCAAAAACTAAATGAATAAATAAAAAATAGTGGTAGGATTTTTTGTTTGTTTGTTTTTCGCTGTGACTTTTGAGTGCTTATTATATTATTATTATGGTTGTTGTTATTTTATTTTATACTATATATTCCTTCCAGTACTACTTCTTCTTCTTCTTTTTTTTTTTTGACAGATTCCTAAAGGAACTGCATATGAATCTGTCAAAATTGCGATCGAGACGGGCTACAGACATATTGACGGAGCATTGATCTATTGCAATGAACACGAAGTGGGGCAAGCAATAAGGGACAAAATAGCAGATGGAACTGTGAAAAGAGAGGACATCTTCTATTGTGGAAAGGTTTGCAAAGCATACTTGTTCGTGTGAGCCTCTCCTGTGCACCTTGACTGTTGAACTTTTTTTTTCTTTCTGTTTTTCTGTACACACATTCTGTACTTAAGTAGAAGTACATCTATTACTGTTCAAAACTACTCCAGTAAAAGATGAAGTACTGATTCAACTTCTTTACTCAAGTAAAAGTAAAAAAGTACAGGCTGTTTAGTAGCTGTTTGGAGGACATTTCTATTTCTGTGCAAAGCTAACTTAACCTTCGGCTATGTTAACACAATGATAAAATAATATTAGCAGATGGGAATACAAACTTCAGCCTAAGTTTTTTCCAATCTAAGTATACTCAGCTTGAATCTGAAGAAAAAGAAGTAAAATAAAATATATATATATCAGTCAATAGATCTAAGAATCATCAGCTAAAATTCATATGAATCTCTGCTACACTTGATGTAGAACTCATGCAAACTCATGAAACCAAATCAAATCAAATCAAATCACTTTTATTGTCACATCACATGTGCAGGCACACTGGCACAGCACATGTGAGTGAAATTCTTGTGTGCGAGCTTCACAAGCAACAGAGTTGTGCAAAATACAATAATGTAAACAAGCAAAATACAAGAATGGCTACATCTGAAACTAATAAATATATGTACAATATATAATAGTATATGCATTTCTGGATGTGTATACTAAATATTTTTCTACGCGTGTGTGTGTGTGTGTGTGTGTGTGTGTGTGTGTGTGTGTGTGTGTACACATATTTTACAAATTAAATAGAGTAAACAATAAATAAAATATATAAAAATATACAGAGTTGAGACATGTGCAAAACAGTGGCGTTACTGTACAGTATGGAGTGCATAATGTTAAAGTTCCAGTAGTGAAGCTGAGGTGTCTATGAAGTGTTCAGCAGTCTGATGGCCTGATGGAAAAAGCTGTCTCTCAGTCTGCTGGTACGGGACCGGATGCTGCAGAACCTCCTTCCTGATGGAAGCAGTCTGAACAGTTTATGGCTGGGGTGACTGGAGTCCTTGATGATCCTCCCCGCTTTCCTCAGGCACCGCTTCCTGTAGATGTCTTGGAGGGAGGGAAGCTCACCTCCAATTATCCGTTCAGAGCACCGCACTACTCGCTGGAGAGCTTTGCAGTTGTAGGCGGTGCTGTTGCCATACCAGGTGGTGATGCATCCAGTGAGGATGCTCTCAATGGCACAGTGATAGAAGGTCCTGAGGATGCGGGGGCTCATGTCAAATCTTTTCAGTCTCCTGAGAAAGAAGAGGCGCTGCTGCGCCTTCTTCACTGTTTTGTTTGTGTGTACTGACCACGTAAGATCCTCAGCCAGATGTACACCAAGGAACCGGAAGCTGCTCACTCTCTCCACAGCAGCGCCGTTGATGGTGATGGGGGTATGTACTTCTCTGCACCTCCGGAAGTCCACTATCAACTCCTTTGTCTTTGCGACGTTGAGGGTGAGATGGTTGTCTTGACACCAGTGGGTCAGGGCGCTGACCTCCTCCCTGTAAGCTGTCTCATCACCGTTGGTGATAAGACCCACCACTGTAGTGTTGTCCGCAAACTTCACAATGATGTTGGAGTTGTTAGTGGCCGTGCAGTCGTAGGTGTAGAGTGAGTACAGGAGAGGGCTCAGTACACACCCCTGTGGAGCACCAGTGTTCAGTGTGACGGGGGATGAGGTGATGCTGCCCAGTCTG
Organism: Maylandia zebra; assembly: GCF_041146795.1. Taxonomy (NCBI): domain Eukaryota; kingdom Metazoa; phylum Chordata; class Actinopteri; order Cichliformes; family Cichlidae; genus Maylandia; species Maylandia zebra. The sequence goes on along the minus strand of NW_027490057.1, from coordinate 15,389 downwards.
ACCACTTGGCGTCTGTCAGACAGGAAGCTAAGGATCCAGCTGCAGAGGGAGCTGCTCAGTCCTAGATCCTGCAGTTTCCTGTCCAGCTTCGAGGGAACGATGGTATTGAATGCTGAGCTGTAATCTACAAACAGCATTCTCACATACGTGTCTCTCTTCTCCAGGTGTGACAGGGCAGTATGTAGTGTCAGGGCTATGGCATCATCAGTGGACCTGTTGTGGCGGTATGCGAACTGTAAATAACTAATAATGCAAATAAGAAAAAAAGCCAATCTGAATATTATACCAATATTATTTCCCTGAACCACAAAAAAATAAGGAAGATAAAGTAAGTACAGTTTGGTTTGTACAACACCTTTCGAGACAAACATTACAAAGTCCCTCAAGGCAAAAGTTAACCAAAAACTAGTCTAAAATGCTTTTTGCTTGTGAGAAACTTAAAAGGTATGGATAACATACGAATCGATAACATATTCATTTTCATGACTTACCTTTGAATCTTAAAAAAAAAAAAACCAAATGCTGAGTTCTGTAGCTTTTTTCTACATTTGTTAACTTTTCTTCTTTTCTTTTGAAGTTGTGGAACACATTTCATCCACCCGAGCTAGTACGACCTACTTTAGAGAAAACCCTGACGACATTACAGCTGGATTATGTTGACCTCTATATTATAGAAATGCCCATGGCTTTCAAGGTATGCACACATGTGAAAACTTAATAACAAGTTTTTAATTTTTACGTTTGAATTTCATGAGGTTTTACTGCACCAAATGAAATACTATACTATACTGAAACACTATAATTTTCTGAAGCCAGGAGATGAATTTAACCCCAAAGATGAGAGTGGGAAGTGGCTTTATCATGAAACGGACCTCTGTGCCACATGGGAGGTGAGACTTGGTGGCCTGCTTATTCAAGAAAATTTAGTTTCAGTTATTTCCTAACATATGTGAAGACAACATAACTGCTACAGAACAACAGTATTGGGTACACGCGTCCTTTAACTTATAGTTAAATACAAAAAGATATGTGGTAAAAATCAATGACAGCTTCAACAGTGTCTCAGTTTTACTGTTTCTGTGAGCTTTTAAATTGTTTCAAAGTTCAACGTTGACTATATTGTTTTATTATTGTGCTTTCCTATGTCTCTCACAGGCTTTAGAAGCTTGTAAAGACGCTGGCCTTGTAAAATCTCTTGGGGTTTCAAACTTCAACAAGCGACAACTAGAGCTAATCCTTAACAAGCCGGGGCTGAAACACAAACCTGTGTCAAACCAGGTTAGTGGTACATTATTGAGCAAGCAGTTGTCTGGAAATAAGTTACTAAGTACTTGTTTTCAGAATACTAAGGTCAAAAAGCTTTGCTCTTTGAACTAACTAACTGAAAACGCTCGGTAAGTTTTTAACTGAGATTTAAATGAATAGATGGAATCAGAGGCGCGAATAGCAGCAGGAAGATTGTTCCAGGGGCTAGGGGCTGCCAGGGCAAAAGCACGGTCACCTCTGGTCTTTAGCCAGGATCTAGGCTGCACTAGGAGTAATTGTCTTGATTATCTTAGGGCTTTCCCAGGGGTATATGAATTAAGGAGTTCAGTGAGGTAGCACGGCGCAGTATTGACACAGTTCTTGTGTAATTTGGCACTATTCAGCCTTTTCTTCTTGCTTCTTTTCCTTAAGAGTGGCTTCTTGACAGCCACCCTTCCACAAAGACCATTTATGGTGAGTCTCAACAAACTGTTGATGGGTTAGTTGAAGGATGAGATACACCACTCAGGTCCCATATCAGATCTTTGATACAGTTTTTCTGTTTTCTTAAGGACATAGCTTTTAGATGCTGTTCATCTGCTCTAATGTTTTTTTTTCTTGTCCAGTTTCCTCACACCATACTGAAATGTGCCAAGTTTCCAGCTAAAAGCTCTTTGCTCATCAAATCGTGTTATTCATGGCAGAGATTTAGATAAAAGACATGGGAAGAAATTTTCTTTTACTACAGGATGCTAATAAGTCCCTAAAGAAACTGGTTCTTTCCTAACTTTTCTGTAATGTGTAGACTCAATGAGTCATTCTTTGAATTAGCTGCCTTTTTGTGACACTGATAACACTGATTTCATAGATCAGTGTTAGGTGTTTTAATAATCATGATAAAAGAGTGAAAAAATAGCTAGTGCCCAAAGTAAAACTTTGTCTTCAGAAAGCCTGGAGAACTATTGCTCAGCACCACTTACAAGAAACTGTCCTATTAGAAATATAAATACTCGAGACTTGGGAAATGTACAGTACTATATTTACCGTAAGATCAGCAGATAAATGTGCAAACCATTCTTCATTTTAAAAAGTAGTGTTTCAAGAGTCAATGCTTTTGTTACTTTATTGTGCAGCGGCAATTTATTAAAGTCAGAAGAAAGAATCTGAGGCACAACCAGCTGAAGGCTTTAGTTTCAGTCTTTGAATATTTGCGCATACAGCTAATGAACAATACAACAGAAAGACTCAGATTTTAGACATATGCCCAATATGTTTTAACTAAATCACACACACAGCTGTGTTTTGATAGATATGTGAACATTGTGTGGATAGGACATGGATATGTTGCAGAGGTATAGGAACAAAATGCAGGCAATGTATACCGCCCAGAAATGTGGGGAAAACTTCAAATTTATTTAAAAAGTAAGTTTACTGCCTGAAATATTATCAGTATGAAAGGACTGAACTTTGAATCAATGAAAGCATAACAGAGATAGGAAGTTATTATTTAAGTAACATGAACAATCAAGATGCACTTGGAAGTGTTGGTTCATAACACTCACAAGGAATAAGCCAAGCTGTCTTCATCAGAAACATGTGTGTATGTATACATATGTGCTCTATTACAGGTTGAATGCCACCCCTATTTCACCCAGCCAAAATTGCTTGAATACTGCCGGCAGAATGGTATCGTCATTGTTGGTTACAGCCCGCTGGGAACATCCAGAGATCCATCTTGGTATGGGTCACACTCATTTTATGAGTAGCTAGTCAAGTTCTCAGCCTCTTGATTGAAATTAAAATATCACTGTTTCAATAAAGGGTAAACCTAAAATGCCCCCCAATGCTGGAAGATGACCTGCTGGTATCGATTGCCAAAAAGTACAACAAGACCACGGCTCAGGTGTGTCTGCGGTTCAATGTACAGAGAGGCGTGGTGGTCATCCCAAAGAGCTTCAGCCCTGCTCGCATAAAGGAAAACTTTGAGGTTTGTTTATAATTTTAGGTGTGTAGGTAGCAAAAAGTGCCTTCTGAAAACCAGACGCATGGAATATAATCAGACTTATTTGCCAACTTTCCAGATATTCAATTTCTCTCTCTCTGACGCTGATATGAAGGCAGTTGAAGGGTTGAACAAAAACATCCGCTTTGTGGAGCTTCTCATGTGAGTATAGTGCAGCTTGTGTGAAGTTTTGCTCCTTGAACAAACGGCTCCAATTAATATTTCTCTTTTCTGGCTCAACAGGTGGTCTGACCATCCAGAGTATCCATTTCATGATGACTTCTAAACACCACAAACAGCAACACATTGTTCGAGAGTGATTAAATTTGGCATCTTTACTTTGCTAAAATAATATTTAATTGCTATTAGCTAATTAAAAAAAAAAAAAAACAACTTAATTTTACAGCACACAATATAATACACTTCCTCGGGTAAAGGGTTTCACTGCTGAGCCGTGCTGTGGGAAGAATAATGAAGGTCTGCTCTCACAGATGTCTTTAGTTTTGTAAAAGTCTTACAGATAAGTTTTGAGTGACAAAACAAACAAACTTGGGATAGTAAATGTTTGCAAACTACAAAATAAAGATAAGGTGTGGCTAAATCAAAACAAGACTGTTAAGTATAGAAAGCTTAAACTCTGGACAGATGGTGTTCTCATCCTGCCAACACTTTCATTGCTCAGACCAAATCTGAATTGCTCAACCTGAATAACAGCTTTTAAAACTGAATTTGAATTAAATTTAGCTCTTGAATGCTTTCAGTTTCACTTCTCACCATTCAGTTTTAGTTCTTAAATTCAGTTTTTGGGGTCATACATCCGGGTCCTTCGAGAAAACTGCACAATAATCCAGCACAAAGTTTGCCGTTTCAGTGATAGTCATATCATACCACTTCAGAGGTGATCCAGTAATACTGCACTAATGAATTACACCAGGGGTGTTGAACTCCAGGCCTCAAGGGCCGGTGTCCTGCAGGTTTCATATATCACCCTGGGTCAACACACCTGAATCAAATGATTAGTTTCTTTACCAGGCTTATGGAGAACTTCAAGATATGTTGAGGGGGTAATTTAACCATTTAAATCAGCTGTGTTGGATCAAGGGCACATCTAAAACCTGCAGGACACCAGCTCTCAAGGTCTGGAGTTCAACACCTGTGAATTAGACTGTTCGCTTTAGCTAAAGTTATTAAGTTAGCTAAGGAGTCAGGATACTATATAAGACAGAAATAAGCCAAAATTACAATGGTTTGGACACTCTTTTGTATGTTTCCCTACTGTAGCGGTCTCTCAAAGCATACAGGACTTTCAGGGGGTACAAGATGATAACTGTGGAATTCTAATGGGAACAGTCGATCATTAGGGTTGCCAACTCCCTGAAAAATAAATAAGGGACGCCTCGTGGCCAGGGCCGGGCAAAGTGTGGTAGCTCTTTTTTTGTGTGTGTGAAATTTTTTTTTAACCATTTGACTTGAATTTGATTTAAGCAGATGCATATTCTTTGTGATATGACCATATGGGAAACAAATGATAATTTAGCCATTTATTTTTAGCTCAAAATAACATTAACACAGTAAAACAGGTCTCTTTCTTAAACAGAAGCCTGTCATGCTTAACTTTTGAGAATATAAGTAAATCTTTCTTTAAAAGAACTCTGTCCTGCTTAACTTAAAATTATATAAATTAATAGAAAACAATAGAACAAAATCATTCTTGTAACAGTGCACATTTAGTGCATTTAGTACAATTGGCTTCAGTTGAGGTATTATTTCAGCTTTTCTAATGCTAATCAGCTGCTCCTGTTTGTAAACACACTTGTTCCCATGATTACGCATCATAACTCATCATCATTATTCATCTATGTATTACTTTTATGTATTAGTCATCTATTTGTTGTAATCATCTATCCTTGCAGTTGTTTATTACACAAAATAAATTATATTATCACACTTCTGGCCACATAGCGCTGATATTCACTGCACATGCCCATATTAACCTTAACCAGAGGGTTTAAAAAACAAACAAACCAATGTTTACATACCATATCTGCTTCTGCCGTGGCCTGGTGGACAAGAAATTGGTTAAGGGTTCCCCGAGCTTTCACGCCCTTCATGTTCTCCGTGTGCCCACCATTGTGTGTGCATGCCTATGGAAAAAGTGCGCCGGCACACAGTGCAGTGCGCTTTATAGATGTTATCGTGCACTTTTCCAGCCAGGTGTTTTCCTTTTCCCATTCCTCCCTGTACTTTTGCAGCCTATTTTTCTTTCTCTGAGGGGAACAAACATTGCTGCTCTAATGCTGGGCTTACACTGTGCGATTTTTGGCCCATTTTGAGCCGATTTTTGAGTCATGCGACTGATTTGGTGATCGGCCCAATTTTGGCCTTCATTGTGCATCGTGTAGTATACGTGGGGTAACGAGAAGCGATTAACACCTCGAGCAGCTCCCGATCATCAATCGCTCGTAGGGCGTCACCGCAGCTGCTCACACTGCTCACGCGCAAACACGTAACCGTCGGCGAAAAAGACGGTGCAGCTTGGCTGTGCAGCGTGTGATCTGGACACAGGCGATGGAGGCACAACTTGTAGAACTTTGGAAAGCTCATCTGAGCCTTTTCGATGTGGCATCACAAAATTATCACGACCACAACAACCGTGAAAATAGTTGGATTTACATTGCTGCTCAATCACAGCTGCCTGATTAATGTTTTTCATTAGAAATTTAGCAAAGTTGATGGTGGTGGTGTGCGTGTCTGTGTGAGTGAAAGACAGAGAGGGAGAGCGAGCAACAGATTTTCTGTTATAACCTTCATTTTATGGAGGCACAGTGTGAGCACTCAGGTCGCATCAGAGCATCTTATTTTTCTACTACGACATAAAATACAAAGTGCATACCTCATTGGCCGCATTAACTTGCAGGGGTTAATGAAAACGCATCTTGCAGTGTGCACTCCTTCCCACAGGTGGAAAACAGACTGAACATTGGTTCCATCCTGGAAGCATTTTGTAAAAAAGTTAAATGTGTAGTTTTAAACCAACAATGTATACATTAAATCTGATATATTAAAATAAAGTATGTTACGTTCCCCTGAGGGGTCTAGGCGGTGAGGGGAAGTAACAAAAAGTGTCCGGGTCAGAAAAAGGAGACAAGGCGGCATGAGGGTTAAATTAAAGAGTTTTATTAAAGTAGCTCAACTAAAAGAGACGGACAAGCCGCTATCACCATTTAAGAAAAACAAAACTCAGGCGTTGGTCAATAAAGTAAAACGTAAGCCAAAAAGAGAGAGCAGCTCACTAACTGTAACCACTCACATGGCACTCTGGCCCAGAACTCACCTTTCCCTGGGCTTAAATCTCTTTAATTACTGACGAGAGTCAGCTGCACAAAAGGGAAAGGTGGCACCTCAGGCAGAAGAGGTAGTGGGACATGCCCACACAGGCACCTTCAGGAGGAGGCCCTGCTAGGGCCGTAACACCCCCCTCCCATAAATACAAACCTGTGGTTTGTCAAGTGATTATGATAAACTATCTACAAATCAAGTCTGTAACTGTCACATCAACAAATTGCAGGCTTTCCACCTACCAAACCCCATAGCAACGGTTAGGCATTGCTAGCGGAAGCTGCCAACCCCATCTCAATGGGTTCAAAATACTTACTGAAGGTGGCCGCAGACCCGCAAAACAATGTCTCATGTGATAGCCAGGGCTTTTTTGAGCCATCACATGTGGAGAACACAGCAGGCAGTCAGAAGACCTTACTGCAACACTTTGCAGATGATTCCTCAAGTCACCGGTACAGGCATGTTTGTTAGCCAGGGTTGCCAGTAGGGCTGGGCCATATTATACCGTTCACGGTAATACCGGTATAATGTTAGGCAACGATAGGAAAATGAAATATCGCGATAGAATGGGAGTAAAACGCGCATGCGCAGTGCCTTTGTTTTCATACGCACATGGCCGATTGTTGAGTGAAACAGATGAACCAGAATTGGTTTGTAAAAATGGTGCAACTTCCGTGATGTAGAACTGGTTTGGTGTTTGTCCGTCAGATACACAACAAAGCACATTTTTTTTGCAGAACACGCAAGCGGCCGTTGTTATTGTCGTATTTGTCGGACTAAGATGCTCTTAAATCTGGGAGTAATCTGGGTCCTAAACTCCTTATACTTCAGGTCAAACAACACTGCAGCATCACTTAAGAGTTAAAAACTGTCTAAATTCTTTCATCTTTAATAAAACGATCAGCATTGCTGCTTTACCAGGTGTAACTATAAAGTTTAACTTCCAGGCATCCATGAAAACAAAAGTTATTACATTTAACGGAGTTAGAAGTTAGCAGGAAGCTAGCGGAAGTTAGCTCGCTAGTTTCGCTAGTTACCTAAGCATGATATTGCATGTTCTGACTGAGAGATTTCTGAAAAAAAATCAAACGTACAGCTCTGCTATCACTTCCAACATAAATGAAGACAGGAAACTAAACAGCAGTGACGTTTGTAGGGTTACTGAAGTTGGGCTAGCTGGTATATAATGATGTGCTACGTGATCGCTAGCGACACAGCTATGTTAGCATAACATAAACAGTGAAGCTGGAGAACGAACACTAACACTTTTCCACTTATAAAAGTTAACGTGAAGGTTCTTCATGGTTAGAAACAAATGCAATCGCATGGCAGGATGCTGTAAACGGACCAAACTTCAGTCAGGAGAACAACTGAGATAATCCATCCACAATACGAGGTTAGTCATTCATATACTGCAACAACATGGGAATAGAGCAGCTGCCAGAGAATTCAACATTAATGAATCAATGGTACAGAAGTGGAGGAAGCAAGAAGAATGAGTTTAATAAAGTTTGATTTATCTGACTGCTTTGTTTCGCTTAATGTGCCTTATAATCCCGTGCACCTTATGGTCCGAAAAATGCGTACTGCACACTGCAGTTTAATGTTGCAAAGCACCTCTTTTTAACTTCAGTGGATATTATACATGGTTATGCTCAGGATATGTCAGCCCATTTCTACTGGAAATGCCTTTTGGTTAAACTTTCAGCAAGGAATTTGCATTTGCACTGTTACATTTTTATAAAGCTTTAATGTACATAAAAACCAGCTTCTTGTTTAAGTGAAAATAAATGGAAGGTTGTCTTTTTGCGCTAGTAATGTTGTGGAGTTGTATTTTGTCTCGCATCAATTATATCGTCGGTTATATCGTTATCGCAAATTTTCAAATATATATCGTGATAAATATTTTTGGCCATATCGCCCTGCTCTAGTTGCCGGTCTTACTGGTGGTTTTATACACAGTCTGTCCCCCTGCGGGTCATTTTGAGGACCTGGGAAATTGTCAACCAGCGGCAACTCAGGGTTAGTTGACCTCTTACCCCGACTACATGACACTACTGAGCAATTATGCTCCAAGTGTAGCCTTTTACTAGGCCGGGCAACCTTGTCTGTTTGAGAACCTGGACTGACTTTTCTCAAAGCAGGCCCTTTTTGCTTTGAGTGTGCTTTCTGTTTGAGTTTCAGCCTCAAACAGTTAGCAACAAGGTGTCCAGGTTTGTGGCAGAGAAACAAAGCTTCGTTTTGGGTCTCGAAACCACAACTTTTTCAGCCTTGTTAGCTGGCCCACTCTTACCTCGCCAAGATGTACTATGGCACAGAGGGGTATCACATTCTACAGCATTTGTTTTATGAGTTAGGGTAAACTCATCTGCCAGTATGGCAGCCTGCTGTAAAGTGGAAACCCTCTGTTCACTTAAATAACAAGCAACACACTCAGACATTGTGTTCTTAAAGTCCTCTAGAAGCACAAGCTCACGTAACGACCCCAAGTCATTAACCTGGCTTGCAGAGCACCACCTATCAAAAAGCTTCGCCTTGTCCCTATCGAAGTCAAGATAGGACTGACCCTGTGCCAACTCCAAACCTCGAAAATGCTGCTTATAGGCTTCAGGTATGAGTTCATGGGCTTGGAGGATGGCACTTTTAAGCTTTTCATAAACTAAGCAGTCCTCCATAGACAAACCAGAACAAACCTCCTGAGCCTTACCCGTCAATTTACATAGTAACATCACGCACCACATGTCTTGAGGCCATTGCAGTGCAGTCGCTATGCGTTCAAATGCAATAAAGAAGCTATGAACACTAGACTCACAGAAAACTGGAAACAGGTGGATGTTATTGCTCACAAACGAGCCTCTGGACACCTGTTCACCAACAGATGTAGGCCCAGTGCTCGTCAGCTCCAGCTGATTCAACTGGAACGCCATTTCAGCCTGAAGAAAACCACCACACACCTGTGCCAATTCTCTCACAGGCTAGCCAACAATTAATGGTAACCGAACAACTTCCTCTTCTTGACCAACTTACTTTTTGCTGCACACACATTAACAAATACAACGTACCCAGTTCCTAAGCACACCAAACTATACCTACCTATCTTCTGGAGCGTGCTGGGCTCGAGGCAACTTTAAAGGCAAAGCTTCAGCAACTGGAGCACTGAATTGCCTACCCCCAACAGGGAACTAATCCCCACCCAGGATTACTCCAAAAATAAGAAAGACAAAATAATAAAAGAGTGCCCGAAGGAAGAACTTAAAAAGCTCAGCTGAACACTCACCTAACTTAACTGGGAAGGTGTATTTCTACTCTTCTCAAAAAGCAACACAACCATCACACAAAAGCCAAAAAAACAAAAAAAAAACAAAAACCCAAACACCACCAATTTCAAACTCCCTTTTCAGATCCCGGACGAGCCCCCACTTGTTACGTTTCCCTGAGGGGTCTAGGCGGTGAGGGGGCAGTAACAAAAAGTGTCCGGGTCAGAAAAAGGAGACAAGAAGGCATGAGGGTTAAATTAAAGAGTTTTATTAAAGTAGCTCAACTAAAAGAGACGGACAAGCCGCTATCACCATTTAAGAAAAACAAAACTCAGGCGTTGGTCAATAAAGTAAAACGTAAGCCAAAAAGAGCAGCTCACTAACTGTAACCACTCACATGGCACTCTGGCCCAGAACTCACCTTTCCCTGGGCTTAAATCTCTTTAATTACTGACGAGAGTCAGCTGCACAAAAGGGAAAGGTGGCACCTCAGGCAGAAGAGGTAGTGGGACACGCCCACACAGGCACCTTCATTTATTATAACTTAAACAATAAAATTATTTTAATCTGCATAACTGCTGCTGACGGCAGTCACAGAGGTTTTCGGGCCTTTCAACAATCAGACCCCCTTTCCCAGGTGACCCAGGTAGGGTTGATCAAGCCCCAGCTATTTGAATTGTTACTATTATTATTATTACTGGGGGCTCTGAAATTTAGGGGGGTGGGGAACAACGCATAGGTCAAAAGAGAATGGACTGTATAGAGACCGATTGCGTCCAGAGGCGAAGCGGCGGTACTTGCAGAAAATAGCATGCATTGGAAATGTGGACCCGTATGAAATGCGGCCGCGGAGTAGAAACCCTGAAGACCAACCGCTATTGACGTAGCCTGATATATTTTCGTACCTTGTCTGTGGAGTTAGCACGTACAAGTCGTCATTCAAACAAAGGTAAGTCAGCTTGAGTACTGCGAGTGAAATGCGTTTGATTTCCCTCCGAACATTCAGATTAGTGTAGCATAACTTCATTCATCAGGGGGAAATTAGAGTGAGAACATGTGGAGGCTCTGTTAGAGGGATAACTTAGTGAGTTCATTGTGCTGAAGAATTTAGTTATTCTTTATGGTTAAATAAATTGCAATGATTTATTCATATTGTTCATAAATAATTCTAATTATACATCTTGCTTCCATGTTTGTATCCTGTGTCACTAAAAATACATTTTATTTTAGTTTTATACATTGATTAATGACCTGCAGAATCTCCTTATCATATTAAGTGATTCATAATTGTCACTTTATGCTTTCTCCATCTCAAAAGTGATGACATCCTTGCATTACATACTGTAGGTTCATTTTCTGCAGGCAGATTTAGAATATAACATGCAGCATTCTATAAATGGATAGATAAAAAAATGAAGAATTACATGTATGTGCTAACTTTCTAAACACTTTGTTACATTTATGATAAAGTAGATAATACACATTTATGTCGGCCTTGGCTCATTAGTTCTTGTCTTTAAATTAACTTTGTCCGTGTGTGTTTCAAGTACTGCACTCTCAAAGACTGAATGAACCAGCATTGCAGCCATGGGCCATGATGAGCATCACAGGGAAGGCTGAAGCCGCACACTGCATCTGTATGGCCGGAGTTGCGGAGACCTGCACCCATGTCGCTGCTCTTCTGTTTAATGTAGAAGCAACAGTGCAGATCCGTGGCACAAGGACTGTTACAGATGAACCTGCATACTGGGTTTTGCTGGGTAATATGACCAAGATACAGCCAGAGGTTGGCCATAAGATAGACCTCTCCTATTCAGCTGCCCAAAAAAAGGCTCTTGATCAAAACATAAACAGACCATCCGTATTGAAAGGTAAAAGGAGCCGTCCTCAAAAAGAAAAATCCCACCTGCTACTGTGGAGGAGTTGTCACTGCTATTGGATACTTTGCTGTAACACAGTAAAGCTGTGGGTTTTGGGAATGACCCAAAATGTTTTATCTAGGGGTCTACATTCATTCCTGTAGTGCACTGCCATGTAAATAATTTGCATTTACTGAATATGTACTGACTGAGTACCACTGTTCAAAAGTTGAATAAAGAAACAAACAAATTTTTGCCTCTTTTTTTTTTTAAATTAAAACCACTTTGTAGAACATCACATCAGTTACAATGTAGAATCCATGTCATTTATAGTTTACAAATGACAAAATGTTTACACAGAATCATGACAGTGTTTACATGATATCACCCACTACTAACATTACTTTAATTACTGTATCTTTTGAAAAAATACCACTATTTATACAGCACAAGACTTAAGAATATTTAACAGGAGCCAGTTTTATTTTTCCCTGGTTTTACTACCACACTGTTCACCAAACGCAGCAAACCTTCACCATCCAGAAGGGTCACCTCTTCACCCTCACATGGAAGATGTAATCTGATTGGCATGGTGGTATGTTTGAAGCAGGTCCCTTGCGTAGCGCTGGAACCGGTCACGATGTGTTTCATCCATTTCATAGGCTGGTTTGCTGCAATAATACCAAATAATTAGCAACTCTATAAATAGAAGGTAGTTCTATTATTATTATTAAACACAATGTCCCGCAGAAGAGCTCGGATTAACTCAGACAGTGTCAGGAGACATGCCGTAGCAAATTATGTGAGGCCATTCCAGGACGAAATGCAAAACAGTTTTACACAGCTGCAGCAGGAGTTGAGTAATCTAGAATATGTCATTTATCATGTTGCAGATATCAACATTGATCACACAGGTGTGACAGTACATAATTATGGAAGTGATCACATCCATGAGCTAATGGACCTCACAATACATAATTATGGAAGTGGTAACGTTAATGTCATTAACGATTATAGGAATATTTCACACTTCAACAACCTTCGTTTCAATTTAGGTTTCGATTACAAACGAAAACGCAAAAAACCCCAAAAACTGCCAAGCGCAGAATTCCAATCGACAAAGGCCGCCGTGCCACCATGCAGGCTGTAGATAACAAAGAAAAATACAGATCTTTGGTGGAAAACTGTATGGCAGAACTCGTTAAGCAAGCTGTAAAAAAATCAGGCAAAGTCATCAGTCTGGAAAGAGTTTCAGACATCTACAACCAGCATACCAACAACATCTGGGCTAAAATCAAGGATGATATTGATAAAATCCCCTTAGAGAAGTTCAAAAACTTCCATGAGGTGATTTTCAAAGCCATGTGTAAAGAGTTTAAAAATGCAGGATTAGCTTTGCTAGCCTTGGAATTAAATCAGCCAGCAATTGAAAATATGATTGCTGAAAGGAGGCATAAAGGAGGCAGCCAAACTATCGAAGAAACCAAGTTGCATACATCAGTTTTTCTCATCTATAGGCCGACTGTTTTGTTTCACCAGGAAACAAAACAAAGCTGATGTAATGTAAAAGAAATCGTGATATGAAACATTTCTGGAAAACGAATTGGAAACTTCAAATTGGTTAGTTTTAAATGATATACTTAAGAAAACCCTTAGAACGGCCGCGGCCCCTCACTGAGCTTGGTTCTGCCGGAGGTTTCTCCCTCTTAAAAGGGAGTTTTTCCTCCCCACTGTCACCAATGCTTGCTCACAGGGTCTAAGTGTCACAGAAATGGCTTATGTATAAAGAAGTTTAATAGATGGTTCCAGCAGTTAAAATGTTCTTGCTTGTACGTTTCTGTGGTCAATATTGTAAGGGTGTGTTTATCTGGACGATCTGATTTCCTCGTGTCAGCATTGTTCCCACATCATCATAATTAATGTTGTTCCAGGTTCAACATTGCAAGTGACCAATCACCTTCTTGTGACGTCATTCCTTTGCGACTTCGAAATACCCGCCTTCGAGTATTTCGAAATACAAGTGAAGAAGCGAAAAACCGCCGCCTGTCCGCCGAATTTGAAGTCAATTTAGGATACTTTCCTTTAATAAACGGTAAGCATTATACATATGTTCCTCACTTGGCTTGCTGTTTGTTTGCTAGCGATAGGCTACTTGACGACAGCATTAGCTAACCAGTGTTCCCCAACTTTTTGGGTGTTTCGTGGCCAGGGACATCGCGTAAATGTTGTCCCTGAGACATCGCGTAAATGTTGTCCCTGAGGACATCGCGTAAATGTTGTCCCTGGGACAATCATGTTAAAGTTGCCAGAGACACCATATGAAAGTTTAGCTTCTTTTAGCCCCTGTTTGTTTTATATTATTTTATATATATATATATTTTAATATTATATTTAATATTTACATTGTATTGCAAAAAACCCCACAACAAGTTAAAATGAATTAATGAATATTGACTAATTAAACCTTCGTTATTTTTCCACCAGAAATGGACGACATAATTAGAAGAAGTGTTCTGAATGACGAAAAAAAAAAGAACTGGAAAAGACACACAACTTTGTGTGCATGTGTCACAATGCCAGGAGGACCCATTCAGTGTTGTGTTAGAAAAATTGAACTCATTAACCCTTCATGGACATTATAAATGTTTAAATGTTGCCTCAGGTAAAGACAGGAAAAGAGACTATTACAAATTCAACTGCATCAGAGCTGGGAAAAAAAAGTCGAAACAGCTACAGAGCAGTGGGCTGTAAGGCCTATGTTTCATTTAAAGTACTCAAATGTTGGAAAGACCACACAGTCATCGTGCAGCATACATATGATAAGCATGATGGGCATGATCCTTCGGACCCAAAAGACGCACATTTCAACAATATTTCCAGTGATTTGAGGAGGAAGATTGAGGAACTGCTTTCCCTTGGAACTAAGCCAGCCATCATACTAACCGAATGTCATAAATGGGCCAAAGAACATGGACACAGAGATCTTCACAACAGAGAGCATTTTGTCACACCACGTGACATTGACAGTGTTAGAACCTGCATGATGAGGAAGAAGCACTTTAACTGTGGAGACAGTCAAAGTGTACATACCTTACTTAATGGAAAACATCAAGAACATGTTCTCTTCTATCAACCATACACATCTGACCAAGAACTAATGATTGTTTTACAGACACCTGTAATGAAATCAAACATGGAGAACTATGCAAAACAGTTAGTATTTGTTGACACCACGCACTGCGTTAACCAGTATTCATTTCCCTTATTCACACTTGTTGTAAGAGATGATCATGGGCATGGAGTCCCTGTGGCCTATGCTATTGTCAGCAATGAAAGTCAGAAAACCCTGGAAACTGTTCTTGGAATAGTTTGTGAGCATTTCCCAACTTCCCCGAGGTAAATAATACATTGACAGCTATTCATTTTGAAATAATTCTTTTTCAAAAAAGTTATAACATGCCAGAATCTAATGCTATAGCTGCAGCATGGGCTGCAAAAAACTTTCCTTTCCAGTTGTTAAAGTT
Organism: Maylandia zebra; assembly: GCF_041146795.1. Taxonomy (NCBI): domain Eukaryota; kingdom Metazoa; phylum Chordata; class Actinopteri; order Cichliformes; family Cichlidae; genus Maylandia; species Maylandia zebra. The sequence continues at coordinate 163 of NW_027490057.1, read as the reverse complement.
ATTACTATAGGCTGTATGCAGTATTTTATATATCTACTTGTGAGTTGAAATGTTTAATTTGGCATTGAAGTGGTGCTTTGAGATAGCAAAAACACTTTCATACTGTTTAATCTCATTTAGTGTTTTCTTTTTTTCTGTAGAGCATTTATGGTTGACAAAGACT